>NC_037670.1:131986147-131995700 GCF_003255815.1 Theropithecus gelada | reverse complement strand
TTTTGAGACGGAGTCTCGCTCTGTCGCCCAGGCTGGAGTGCAGTGGCCGGATCTCAGCTCACTGCAAGCTCCGCCTCCCGGGTTCAGGCCATTCTCCCGCCTCAGCCTCCCGAGTAGCTGGGACTACAGGCGCCCGCCACCTCGCCCGGCTAGTTTTTTGTATTTTTTTAGTAGAGACGGGGTTTCACCGTGTTAGCCAGGATGGTCTCGATCTCCCGACCTCGTGATCCGCCCGTCTCGGCCTCCCAAAGTGCTGGGATTACAGGCTTGAGCCACCGCGCCCGGCCAGGACCTATATTTTCAATTTAAGTTCAATTAAATTTAAACAGCCACATGTAGCTAGTAGCTAGCCATATTGGGCAGCACAGCTCTGTAATTTCTTCCATGTTCCTTCTATAGCTGCATAATTCTAAATAAGGTATTAAAGATTGATTTTGACAAATTTAATGTGATGTCACTTGCTAAAGGTATGAGACAGGCATGGAAGATACTTTTGGGGATCGTTAGATTTCATTAGGACCACCTTCACAACATAAAGAGTTATATATTAGTTTTCAGTTTGGGTTCTACAAGGCATTTCCTACAGGTTACTTGAAAAATATGATGCACGGTGGTATTATCTTCAGAACTCAGCAAAAAAGTTTAAGACCCTGGATTTCTGGTACATAAAACGCACAGTAGATTCCACAACCTAATAATGGCTGACTAGCCTGCAATGGTGTGTTTTTCGTTTTTGTTTTTTTTTTTTTAGACAATGTCTTGCTCTACCACCCGTCAATTTTTAAATTTTTTGTAGAGATGAGGTCTCACTATGTTGCCCAGGCAGGTCTTGAACTCCTGGCCTCAAGCAATTCTCTCACCTCAGGTTCCCAAAGTGCTAGGATTACAGGTGTGAGCTACTGCCCCTGGCCTACAATGGTAGTTTTAGGAATGTTGTTGTTATGGTCCGAATGCTTGTCTCTCCATAAAATTCATATGTTGAAACCTAATTACCAATGTGATGGTATTGGGAGGCATGGCTGGGGAGTGATTAGGTCATGAGGGTGGGGCCCTCATTAATGGGATTCATGCTCTAATAAAAAGAGGCCCTAGAGAGCTGCCTTTCCCTTTCCATTAGGTGAGGACATAGCAAGATGGTACCATCTATAAATCAGGAAACAGGCCCTCACCAGAGGCCTAATTCATTGGGGACTTGATCTCAGACTTCCCAGTCACCAGAACTGTGAGAAATAAATTTATGTTGTTTATAAGCTACTGAGCCTATAGTACTTTCTACTAAGACAGTTGGTCAGGCCCTTGTAATGAACAGGAGTTGGTCTTAATGTTAAAAATGATTTATACTTGAATTTCTGACATTAATAAATTATTTAATAAATTTAATATATCTTAGGTATCTACCCAGTAGTTCCTTTTTAAAAGAAGCTAGAAAACCACTTGTACAGCCTATCTAGGAGTTTCTTCTGGTTACTACCAGTATAAAGCTATTAACGGAACAAATGCAGACAAATACTGTTTTCCTGCCACTTATTAAGCCAAGGTATGAACTGTGTTTCTTATTTCATTTTGTATTTCAGTGGATATTAATAAATCTAATGAATACTATCACTCCAATTAGGGTAGGCTATTATTGTCTAGACGCATCTTGGACTGTTTCCCAGTCCTATATCTCATTTTATAAAAATTATAATATTAGGCCCGGCGCGGTGGCTCAAGCCTGTAATCCCAGCACTTTGGGAGGCCAAGACGGGCGGATCACGAGGTCAGCAGATCGAGACCATCCTGGCTAACATGGTGAAACCCCGTCTCTACTAAACAAATTAAAAAAAACTAGCCAGGCGAGGTGGCGGGCGCCTGTAGTCCCAGCTACTCGGGAGGCTGAGGCAGGAGAATGGCGTGAACCCGGGAGGCGGAGCTTGCAGTGAGCCGAGATCCCGCCACTGCACTCCAGCCTGGGCGACAGAGCAAGACTCCGTCTCAAAAAAAAAAAAAAAAAAAAAAATTATAATATTGTGTTTTGGATGCCTTCCACCTCCTTTTGCAACTGCATCTGTAACTAAAGGATTACATAAACTTGTTATCTGACATGTGAATATGCTTGTTTTATTTTGAGCCATATTATTTTGGAAACAGCATATATAAGAAAAATATTATTGGACAAGGAGGCTTTAGATGATACATCTAAGTCGCTATTTCACTTTTCTTAACTGCAAAAATGGGCTGCTATCACTTGCCAGTGGCTTTATGGAAATACTGAGCTATTTCATAAGAATATTGGCTAGATTCAATAAGAGACTGTTATGTACTAGGTTATGGTCCATTAGATATTTTTAAAGGCACATGAATCATTTGTTAATATGGAAAATAACTTCAACTATGTTACAGTGACACATAATAAGCAAAAATATTTGTTGCCTTTCCAAGTGTTAAATGTTCACCTATGGAGCTATTTGCACAGTGGGAGGAGCCGGTGAGACTAATGCACCGTGTAAATGTATTGTATCACTGTGATTTCGACCAGAGATAACAAACACTGCCAGTTAAGCTCTGCCAGGAAATGGAAGTTTTTAGAGGCATTGGCATGACAGCTAAAGTTGGGCTGTTGCACAATAGCTGTAAGGATTGAGCCAGAGGAAAACATACTTTATTTGAAAAATTTCCAAACGTCTAGTATTGGTTTCTTTCCAATTTATTTGGTTCTCTTTTTGAGAATTCAAGAGTGTGATACACTGGAGCTATTTAGTATTTAATCCTCACATGTACTATTCCTTTGCCAATGATCACTTATTGGATTGTTAATCTACAGTAATGCTTCCAAGACACTTGGCAAGTAGACACACAAACTTCTGCTCAGTAAGGACATAAATTGTGGCTTAATTATATTATCATTTTTTTGTACATGCCTATATTGTCAGGTCTGTGTAGGTAAAGGTTTATGTTTTATTCATCACTTCAATCAACACCTAATCTCTTTTAACCTCATACCCATCTGTTGATAAAGTTTGTTGATTCACTTCCTTTATAGCTCTCCAATTCATACATTCCACTCCAGCTCTGTGACCACTGTCCTCATTTCCAGATTAGATTAAGTGGATTTCTCACATAGTTGCCCAGCTACTTTAATCCATTGTCTATAATGCTGTCAAAGTGATTGCTCTCATGCCTAAAAACTCTCTAAGAGTGCCCTGAAAACACACAAACATGGCATATGAGGGCCTTCATGATGGCTTCTAGGCCTACTGCTCAACTCTCTCTACTGGTTCCATTTTATTTTACACTCCAGTTGCCTTGAGCTCCTTGTAGTACCTCAAAAGTGCCATATTCCTTTGGTAACAACCTGCTCATTTTTGTTGTAACATCTTGTCCATCTCCTCCTATTTCATCTGGCTAATTAATGTCATCCTTTAAAATGTCAAAAAAGTGTCCTTGATCTCCAGTGTTGGCTTCTACTACAACTCAAGTTTCACCACAGCATGTACTGAATTGAAGGGCAACTATGCCCTTACTAGACTATGGACTACTCAAAAAACAGAGCTGTGTCTTATCTGTCTGTCTGAGTACTTAGCATATTGCCTAGTATTGGTAAGTGCTTGAAATATGCTCCTTGAAGGAATGAAACAATGAATAAATGAAAAATGTAAGCTTTAAGCATTTGAAAAATTCACTTGTGTGTAAACAGTTCACTTGGAAATGATAAATGTCAGGTGAACAACACAAAGTGTTACTTTAGTCACCTGATAGGAATCTTGGTTGAAACAAGATAAAAACACCTTCAATCTAAAATCAAAATACTCAGGATAGCTGTAACAAAGCAAACAGACCATTCTTCAAATATTTCGATGAAAATATACTCATGTTACAAATATCTCATACTACTTCAGAATCAAAAATAAAATATAAATAAATAGTACCACAGAATCCAGCTCAATTAAAAAAAATCCCTGTACACTGATTCTAAGAATGGGGCAGGAAATGTGCAAGATAAGGCTGGAGTATCTTATAATGCCAGAAAGTAAGCAAGTGCTCCAAAAATGAAAAAAAAAATCAAAAATGGAAATACGTCAAAGGGACACAGAAGCCAAATGAAAGAGCTGCCAATGGCGAAAGCTAGACAACCTGAACAATAAACTAAAGTAGTATTAAATTATAACCCAAATTATAAAATAAATACCTATTAGTCCATACTGATAAACAAATGGTAGAGAACTGACAAATCTGTGCAGAAGAATTCCAAACAATTTACACAGATACTGTACTGTCAAGGAGGTTGAGCATAACTTCCCTTTCTTCTTTTTTTTTTCTTTTTTTAATCCACTCATTTGCACACTGATCTGAAGTGTGGGCTGTGAACAGTGATTCAAAAAGATTACAGTACGGAAAAAGGAGGGAAAAGAGTAATTTTACAGTTTAGAAACTAGACAAGCACTATTTTAGCTAGGTGATCAAGGTCAACATCAAAACTGACAAGTTATGTTAATAATATGTACTCTTGATATAATGTGATGAAAGCTGGCACATCACCTCTGTGACTTTCAAAACCTATACAAAAGTAGAAAACATGGAACCCAGGCCAGGCACAGTGGCTTATACCTGTAATTCCAGCACTTTGGGAGGCCGAGGCAGGTGGATCACAAGGTCAGGAGTTCAAGACCAGCCTGGCCAACATGGTGAAACCCTGCCTCTACTAAAAATACAAAAATTAGCTGGGCATGGTGGTGTGTGCCTGTAATCCCAGCTGGGGAGGCTGAGGCAGGAGAATTGCTGGAACCGGGACCTGGGGGGTCAGAGGTTGCAGTGAGTCAAGATCACGCCACTGCACTCCAGACTGGGCTACAAAGGGAGACTGTCTCAGAAAAAAAAAAGAAGAAAAAGAAAACATGGAATCCAGGAAAGAGGGTATCAATATAGGAAAGAGGCAAAGGAAATCCTCATAATGATGATGAATATACAGTTGTAATAATATGATATAGTAAAAGTTATGATATATTTAAATTGAAAGGATGGAGGGAGATGGGAAGTATGAGGAGCAAGGAGGGTAACTGGGTGAGATAAAGAGATCTAAGTCCTCGTCTTCCCTATAACAAAGTCAAAGATAATATCCTATATTGAAAGATCAAGAAAAAGCTACCTAGACATTGCATTTAGAAACCTGGAGGCACATATCAGAGGACATTTTTTTTTTGAGACAGGGTCTTACTTTGTTGCCCAGACTAGAGTGCAGTGGCACAATCGTGGATCACCGCAACCTCTGCCTCCCAGGCTCAAGCGATTCTTCTGCCTCAGCCTCCCGGGTAGTGGGGATTACAGGCGTGTGCCACTGTCATCTGGCTAATTTTTGTATTTTTAGTAGAGACGGGATTTTACCATATTTGGCCAGGTTGGTCTCAAACTCCTGACTTCAAATGATCCACCTGCCTCGGCCTCCCAAAGTGCTGGGATTACAGGCGTGAGCCACCGTGTGCCTGGCCTCAGAGGACATTTCTAAAGGAGTTGAATGTAGTTGCTTCTGGGGACAGCGCCTCAGGAGACTGCTCTTTTTCATTATAAGCCTTGTGTTACTATTTTGCTTTAAAAAATATATATATGTAAAACTTTGATAAAATAAAAAAAAGTAAAAGGTGCTCCAGATAAATACTCCCTTTTATAACAAAGGCTCTCAGAGCTGGGAAGACCTCTAGAGATCTAGTACCATTTTTTATTTCCCTAACATAATTATAATGAAAAGAACATGCTAATTTCTTTATTCAAATCATTTCTCTTCTCCTGCAAAGTTTTATTATTCCGTATCAATGGATATCAATGGTTCTAATAAATGTTCTAAACAGCCATGCTCTAACACTAATGAGAATTGGTTCTACTTACTGGCTTATCCTCTCTTCTCCCAATGCCCTATATTTAAGACTTGTGGCCTCATTTCACACAGCACACTTGTGTTGTGAGCTAACAGATACATAAAACCTGCCAGATCCTGTCCTAAAGATCCTAAGATTGCATGAAACATTCTTCAAAAGTGATGAATATGGCTTAATTTATCACCTGCTGAACTTTCTAAGTTTGGAGAAAGGGAAGTTACTATGAAAATATTTTTCTCATGAAAAATAAATATAATTTTAAGGGTCAAAAAGCCAACAATGAAAACAGTTCTTGATGGTCAGTTTTGCTTAATTACATTATTTGGAGATATATAATAGACATTAAAGTTTAACTAGTCCAGTCTCTCATTTTACAAAGGAGAAAACTATGGCCTAAAAACAGTCAATGAGTTCACCAAGATTACCCAGTGTATCCTCAGATTTTGCAACGTAATTCATATAATATAGCAAAAGCTATATGAACAGCTTGTAATATTTGGGGTCTACTCACAAAGTAAAGTTGGAATATGGCCAATTAATTAGACAATTCAAGCCAAAAAACTACCGCCCTAGATTACCTGGGTATTTGGAAGAGGTTTTTTTTTTTTAAATTTTAAATTCCTTTTTACAATAAAAAGCTATCTTTTTTATTAAGCAAAATAAATTCATTGTAGAAAATAATTTAAACTCCAGGAAAAAGTCATTTGTTGTACATGCTAAGGAAAACCACTATTAATAGTTTAGTGTTTTTTCCTAATTGAAAGTGTTTTAAAACTAGAGTTGTCCAGTTTAATTTTTGTATCTCACTTGGCAATAAACATGAACTTGCCATAAGCTGTTATCATTAGAAAAGTATTTACCATTAAGGATTGTAGTAAACATGCATATGTAGGTATGGAATAAGACAGTAGAAAAGAACACCAAGGCATTCAAAGTAATCATCTCCTTTGATCTCTTAGGAGCTACATCAATGGACCCCTTAACCATACAGCATCATTATTCACTGCATCTAGTGTGACACATCGACTTCTAACAGACCACTCTGCTTTTTGCTTTGCTCTTCTCACTCAGAACAGTAGTATCATTTCACTCATTTTTCTGCCACTCCATGTCCATCAACACATTTAGAGAATTGTGCTTGATTACATCTTTATCACCTGGAACATTCCTTGATTCAGTATGCATTTAGCACTCTCCACTCATGTTTTTGGTAGACTAGCCCATGTTTCACACTGGGGAGGAAGTGAATCCCTTTATGTACATATGTTTGGTTCACCATCTGGACTACAAGCTCTTCTGAGAAGAAACTGTTTTCTCTTGCTTTAATGTCCCTCTGTAGAGATTATAAAAGCTTTTCCTCAGGGTAGACATTGCTATGTTTGCTAGTACTGTGAATAATATATAAGGTATCTTTGAATTTCTGTCTTAATATCTTCCTTATAGCTATTCCTCCTGGTTACTGAAAGACATATAGTTTATTTTACGAGTATAGGCCTTGATAACAGATAAGAAACTCACGGGAAAGGGAAACGTCACAACTAAATGGGAATGTAACAGGGAACCAAAAAGGATGAAATATCACCATTACATATTAGTCCAAGAAAAGTAGTCTGATAGCGAGCAAACCCTTTTTTCTGTTTTGACAATAACATCAGTACGTGAAAATAACACAGAGGTGAACTAATAAATACTAATAAATCCTTTATTTACCTAAATAAAAGGGCTGGTCATGAGTTTTATTTGCTTTAAGTAATTAAAATACTATTAATTATATATTGCCTATTGACGCAACCATCAAATAAACTATACTATTATTTCTTAATGCGGAGTTTTTTTTTTTCAGTTGATACAAGAAGGGAAAAAGATGTCAATGAAGCAGAAACTTCCAGACATGAAAACAAATAAGAAACAGTATGTTTTTTTCTTATTTAAATCACAAAAGTGCATTAAAAGGCAACAAAGCAAAAAACAAAAAACAAAAAAAACAATATGACCAAAAATAGCAAGCTGTTTTTAAGCATTAATAATTTTAAAATAAGCTGGTGGCTTTGATATAACTGTAGGTAAAAGATAACCGAGTTCATGTCCATAAAAATTTACCACTGTAAAACATGCTTAGGGTAAACTTTTAGAATTTATTTTTAGATGAATATGTGGTTCATTTGTACGAAACTGGAAATCCTATTGTTTTAAACTTGTATACAAAGCTTATGTCTTATTCTTAACACTCAAGAGGCAGGAATTTAGGGTTTTGGGTATACAGAACAGCAATTCCCCTGTAATTTTCTATCTTGTCTTGATCTCCAATTTCTCTTGAAAAGCACTTCAGCTACTTTTCACTATCTGGTCCCCATGTTAACTGGCAATAAAAGGTAAAAAAAACTTAACTTCTTCAAGGGTATTAAAGTTGGTCTGTAAAAGGTAATTTTAGTTTTGTTCAAGGTTAAGTCAAGGTGATATGAAAGCATTTATCCAGGAAGAGAGTTTAATTATCATTATTTTAAGTAGAGGACTAGGGGGGTTCTATTTCCTGGTCCAAATCTAGTATGTCTATTGTATGCTGCTAATACTTAGAGACCCATAATAGGTCTTTACACTCAGTTTCTGATTTGTTAGTATATCCTTTAAGAAATTTATTTAAAGTTTGCTTTATCCTCAAGAGGCATACTTTTTAAGGAAAGTGTTAATTATGCTCCACATTAAATGACTTTACAATAAATGAATTACTTGAAAAGTTCTTTTAAAAATAGATGAGGCCCAGGCACAGCAGTTCAGGCCTGTAATCCCAGCATTTTTGGAGGCTGAGGAGGAAGGGCTTGAAGCCAAAGTTCAAGACCAGATGAAGTAGCAAAGCGAGACCCTGTGTCTACAAAAAATTTAAAAAATTAGGCAGGCATGGTGGTGCACGTATGTAGTCCCAGCTACTCAGGAGGCTGAGGTGGGAGGATCGCATGAGCCCAGCAGTCTGAGGTTGCAGTAAGACATGACTGCACTCCAACCTGGGCAACAGTGAGACTCTGTCTCAAAAAAACAAACAAACAAAAAAAATTGCTGATGAAACAAAGAAGGAACAAAGGAAAGCAGGAAACAAAGAGAAGAAATGCATCATCAAGAAATTTCCCCCAATTACTGTTTTCTCTTTTCCTTTATGTAGGAGACATACACTGCTAATTCAACCTTTATTACAAGATCGGCAGCCCTAAGAATTCCTTTTAAAATATGGCATGTTTTTTATATCTATATGTATTCCTGCTCCTAAAAGAATGAAGAACAGACATTTCCACATGCAGCTCAATCACTTTTTAAACCATATTTACTTTTATCATTGCTTGGATGCATGCAATGACTGAATGCTACATATTTCTAGTTACAAGAATAAAGGAGGCTGGGTACAGTGGCTCACGCCGGTAAACCCCAGCACTTTCGGAGGCCAAGGCGGGCAGATCAAGAGGTCAGGACACGGAGACCATCCTGGCTAATATGGTGAAACCCCGTCTCTACTAAAAATACAAAAAAATTAGATGGGCATGGTGGCGGGCGTCTGTAGTCCCAGCTACTCGGGAGGCTAAGCCAGGAGAATGGTGTGAACCTGGGAGGCGGAGCTTGCAGTGAGTCAGATCACACCACTGCCCTCCGGCCTGGGCGACAGAGTGAGATTCCATCTCAAAAAAAAAAAAAAAAAAAAAAAAAAAAAGGAAGGTATT